>NW_026611580.1:115000-135000 GCF_029633865.1 Lampris incognitus | reverse complement strand
CATCCAGCCAACTCCACCTGTCACCATGCCGCCGCCGCCCCCATCTCCACTGCCAACCGAGGGGATGACGACACTGCCTAGCCCACCAACAATGACGACGACCCTCATCGAGGCTACCGTTCCTCAGACACCCTCGCCGGACACTGTTGCCGCCATCCAGAAGCTGTATCAGCGGAGCAGTGAAGGGCTGGACCCTCAGCAGAGTCAACAGCTGAAAGACCTGCGCCAACAGTTCGCTGAGATTTTCGCTGCACGCGAAGAGGAGTGCACCCAGACCAACCTGGTGCAGCACACAATCGACACTGGTACAACCCCACCCATTAGACTGCGACCCTACCGGTTAGCGCTTGCCAAGCGTGAAGCTGCAGAGCGGATGATTCTAGAGATGGCTGCGGCCGGGGTGATAGAGCCATCCAATAGCCCTTGGGCCGCCCCTGCCATCCTGGTCAAAAAGAAAGATGACACCTGGAGGTTCTGTGTGGACTTTCATCGGCTGAACAATGCAACTCGCAAGGACTCCTACCCCTTGCCCCGCAATGACGACGCTCTGGACCACATCGCAGGTTCACAGTGGTTCAGCTCACTTGACCTACGGAGCGGTTACTGGCAGGTGGAGCTGGCACCAGAAGCCAGACCCAAGACGGCCTTCACCATCGGTCAGGGACTCTGGCAGTTTCGTGTGATGCCCTTTGGTCTCTGCAATGACCCCGCCACGTTCGAGAGACTAACGGAGAGGGTGCTGGCTCACATTCCCCGCAACCGGTGCGTGGTTTACCTTGATGGCCTTCTGGTTCATGCCGCTGACTTCGAGCTTGCCCTAGAGAACCTCCGTCAGGTCTTCCCAGCCATTGGGGGGGCGGGCCTGCGCCTGCACCCCAAGAAATGCCACCTCCTTCGACGTGAGACCAAGTTTTTGGGCCATGTGGTGGGGGCAGAGGGCGTGGCCCCTGATCCTACTAAGGTGGAGGCGGTCGAGAAATGGCCAGTTCCGCGAAACGTCAGCGAGGTGCGCAGCTTCACGGGGCTCGTCTCCTACTACCGACGTTTTGTCCGCAACTTTTCCTCCGTTGCCAGTCCCCTACACCGTCTCACCGAGAAGGGACGGGAGTTCCACTGGGACGACAACTGTGCAGCCGCCTTTGCCCGGCTCCGCACCGCCTTGATCACTGCACCCATCCTGGCCCTTCCTGATCCTAAGTGCCGCTTCATCGTGGACACAGACGCCAGCAATGTGGGGCTGGGGGCCGTCCTGTCTCAGGAAGTTGCTGGGGGAGAGAGAGTGGTGGCTTACTACAGTCGTGTCTTGAGCTGCCCTGAACACAATTACTGCATTACACGACGCGAGCTCCTGGCGGTGGTCGCGGCGTTCAATCATTTTCGCCCCTATCTCTATGGCCAGACCTTTCTCCTGCGGACGGATCATGCGGCCCTGATCTGGCTGCTCAGCTTTAAGGAGCCCGAAGGCCAGGTGGCTACGTGGATTGAGGAGCTGCAGAGCTACGACTTTGAGACCCAGCACCGAGCCGGGCGCCTGCACAGCAATGCAGATGCCCTCTCCCGTCGTCCCCGCAAGGATTGTAGACATTGTGAGCGCCAAGAGGAGCGAGACAGAGCAATCCTCCAAGTATCCACCACGCGGCAGGTTGAGCCAGAGGAGGCGTGGCTGATGGCAATGGACAAGCAGGAGTGGCAAACAGCGCAGGATAGTGATCCCACCCTGGCCAGGGTGGGACAGTGGGTCGACGCCAAGGCACACCCCCACTGGCAAGCTGTCTCTGCCATGTCATGTCTCTGCCATCTGAACTGGAGCCATGATTAAGAGGGACGGCCGGGGGCATTCGTATTGCGCCGCTAGAGGTGAAATTCTTGGAGGGGGGAATAGAGGGGGGGATAGAGGGGGGAGGAATGGAGGGGGGAATGGAGGGGGGAGGGAATGGAGGGAGGAAGGAGGGAGGGAGGGAGCCCAACCACACAGCACACAGACACAGGGCAGGCAGACAGACAGAGAGAAAGATATTTCTCCTTAATTTAGAAATATCACCAAATAAGTTGCATGTTCTAAATTAATGTGAACCCTTAAATCCTTTGACCTAGAGAGAGGGAGGGAGGGAAGGAGAGAGGGAGGGAGGGAGGGAGAGAGAGGAGGGGGGAGCGAGGGAGCAGGGGGGAGGGAGGGAGGGAAAGAGGAAGGAAGGCGGGAAGGAGAGAGGGAGGGAGGAAGGAGGGAAGGAGAGAGGGAGGGAGGGAGAGAGGGAGGGAAGAATGGAGGGGGGAGGGAATGGAGGGGGGGATGAAGGGAGGAATGGAGGGACGAATGGAGGGGGGGATGGAGGGGGGAATGGAGGGAGGGAATGGAGGGGGGAGGGAATGGAGGGGGGGGACGGAGGAGGGAGGAATGGAGGGGGGAGGGAATGGAGGGGGAATGGAGGGGGGGATGGAGGAGGGAGGGAATAGAGGGGGGATGGAGGGAGGAATGGAGGGGGAGGGAATGGAGGGGGGAATGGAGGAGGGAAGGGGGAATGGAGGGGGGGTGGAGGGGGGAATGGAGGAGGGAGGGAATGGAGGGGGAATGGAGGGGGAGGGAAAGGAGGGGGGATGGAGGGGGGAATGGAGGGGGGAGGGGATGGAGGAAGGAATGGACGGAGGGAATGGAGGGGGGGATGGAGGGGGGAATAGAGGGGGGGATAGAGGGGGAGGGAATGGAGGGGGGGATGGAGGGAGGGGATGGAGGGAGGGAATGGAGGGGGGATGGAGGGGGGAGGGAATGGAGGGGGAATGGAGGAGGGAAGGGGGAATGGAGGAATGGAGGAGGGAGGGAATGGAGGGGGAATGGAGGGGGAGGGAAAGGAGGGGGGATGGAGGGGGGAATGGAGGGGGGAGGGGATGGAGGAAGGAATGGACGGAGGGAATGGAGGGGGGGATGGAGGGGGGAATAGAGGGGGGGATAGAGGGGGGAGGGAATGGAGGGGGGGATGGAGGGAGGGGATGGAGGGAGGGAATGGAGGGGGGATGGAGGGGGGAGGGAATGGAGGGAGGGAAGGAGGGAGGGAGGGAGCCCAACCACACAGCACACAGACACAGGGCAGGCAGACAGACAGAGAGAAAGATATTTCTCCTTAATTTAGAAATATCACCAAATAAGTTGCATGTTCTAAATTAATGTGAACCCTTAAATCCTTTGACCTAGAGAGAGGGAGGGAGGGAAGGAGAGAGGGAGGGAGGGAGGGAGAGAGAGGAGGGGGGAGCGAGGGAGCAGGGGGGAAAGGGAGGGGGGAGGGAGGGAGGGAAAGAGGGAAGGAAGGCGGGAAGGAGAGAGGGAGGGAGGGAAGGAGGGAAGGAGAGAGGGAGGGAGGGAGAGAGGGGAGAGAAGGAGGGAAGGGAGGGGGGAATGGAGGAAGGGGATGGAGGGGGGATGGAGGGAGGGAATGGAGGGGAGATGGAGGGAGGAATGGAGGGGGGAGGGAATGGAGGGGGGAATGGAGGGAGGAGTAAATGGAGGGGGGGATGGAGGGGGGAATGGAGGGGGGGAATAGAGAGGGGGATGGAGGAGGGAATGGAGGGGGGAATGGAGGGGGGGATGGAGGGAGGAATGGAGGGGGGAATGGAGGGGGGAGGGAATGGAGGGGGGAATGAAGGGGGGAGGGAATGGAGGGGGGAATGGAGGAGGGAAGGGGGAATGGAGGGGGAGGGAATGGAGGGGGGGATGGAGGGGGGAATGGAGGAGGGAGGGAATGGAGGGGGAGGGAATGGAGGGGGAGGGAAAGGAGGGGGGGATGGAGGGGGGATGGAGGGGGGAATGGAGGGGGGAGGGAATGGAGGGGGGGATGGAAGGAGGGAGGGAATGGAGGGGGTATGGAGGGGGGATGGAAGGGGGAGGGTATGGAGGGGGGGATGGAAGGGGAGGGAATGGAGGGGGGGATGGAGGGAGGAATGGAGGGGGGAAGAATGGAGGGGGGGATGGAGGGGGGAGGGAATGGAGGGGGGGATGGAGGGAGGAATGGAGGGGGGGATGGAGGGGGGATGGAGGGGGGAGGGAATGGAGGAAGGGAAGGAGGGAGGGAGGGAGCCCAACCACACAGCACACAGACACAGGGCAGGCAGACAGACAGAGAGAAAGATATTTCTCCTTAATTTAGAAATATCACCAAATAAGTTGCATGTTCTAAATTAATGTGAACCCTTAAATCCTTTGACCTAGAGAGAGGGAGGGAGGGAAGGAGAGAGGGAGGGAGGGAGGGAGAGAGAGGAGGGGGGAGCGAGGGAGCAGGGGGGAAAGGGAGGGGGGAGGGAGGGAGGGAAAGAGGGAAGGAGAGAGGGAGGGAGGGAAGGAGGGAAGGAGAGAGGGAGGGAGGGAGAGAGGGGAGGGAAGAATGGAGGGGGGAGGGAATGGAGGGGGGGAGGAATGGAGGGGGGGATGGAGGGAGGGAATGGAGGGTGGAATGGAGGGGGGAATGGAAGGAGGGAGGGAATGGAGGGGGGAATGGAGGGAGGGATGGAGGGGGGGAATCGAGGGGGGAATGGAGGGAGGGAATGGAGGGGGGAGGGAATGGAGTGGGGGAAGGAGGGGGAGGGAGGGGGGGATGGAGGGAGGGAATGGAGGGGGGAATGGAGGGGGGATGGAGGGGGAGGGAATGGAGGGGGGGATGGAAGGGGGAGGGAATGGAGGGGGAAGAATGGAGGGGGGAAGAATGGAGGGGGGGATGGAGGGGGGAGGGAATGGAGGGGGGGATGGAGGAGGAATGGAGGGGGGGATGGAGGGGGGAATGGAGGGAGGGAATTCAGGGGGGAATGGAAGGAGGGAGGGAATGGAGGGGGATATGGAGGGGGGAGGGAATGGAGGGGGGAATGGAGGAGGAGGAATGGAGGGAGGGATGGAGGGGGGATGGAGGGGGGGGAATGGAGGGGGGAATGGAGGGGGGAATGGAGGGGGGAGGGATGGAGGGGGAGGGAATGGAGGGGGAGGGAGGGGGGGATGGAGGGAGGGAATGGAGGGGGATGGAGGGGGGAGGGAATGGAGGGAGGGAAGGAGGGAGGAAGGGAGCCCAGCCACACAGCACACAGACACAGGGCAGGCAGACAGACAGAGAGAAAGATATTTCTCCTTAATTTAGAAATATCACCAAATAAGTTGCATGTTCTAAATTAATGTGAACCCTTAAATCCTTTGACCTAGAGAGAGGGAGGGAGGGAAGGAGAGAGGGAGGGAGGGAAGGAGAGAGGGAGGGAGGGAGGGAGAGAGAGGAGGGGGGAGCGAGGGAGCAGGGGGGAAAGGGAGGGGGGAGGGAGGGAGGGAAAGAGGGAAGGAAGGCGGGAAGGAGAGAGGGAGGGAGGGAAGGAGGGAAGGAGAGAGGGAGGGAGGGAGAGGGGAGAGAAGGAGGGAAGGGAGGGGGGAATGGAGGAAGGGGATGGAGGGGGATGGAGGGAGGGAATGGAGGGGGGATGGAGGGAGGAATGGAGGGGGGAGGGAATGGAGGGGGGAATGGAGGGAGGAGTAAATGGAGGGGGGGATGGAGGGGGGAATGGAGGGGGGGAATAGAGAGGGGGATGGAGGGGGGAATAGAGGGGGGAGGGAATGGAGGGGGGAACGGAGGAGGGAGGGAATGGAGGGGGAATGGAGGGGGAGGGAATGGAGGGGGGAGGGAATGGAGGGGGGGATGGAGGAGGGAATGGAGGGGGGAATGGAGGGGGGAGGGAATAGAGGGGGGGATGGAGGGGGGAATGGAGGGGGAGGGAATGGAGGGGGGAATGAAGGGGGGAGGGAATGGAGGGGGGAATGGAGGAGGGAAGGGGGAATGGAGGGGAGGGAATGGAGGGGGGGATGGAGGGGGGAATGGAGGAGGGAGGGAATGGAGGGGGAGGGAATGGAGGGGGAGGGAAAGGAGGGGGAGGGAAAGGAGGGGGGATGGAGGAGGGAAGGGGAATGGAGGGGAGGGAATGGAGGGGGGGATGGAGGGGGGAATGGAGGAGGGAGGGAATGGAGGGGGGGGAATGGAGGGGGAGGGAAAGGAGGGGGGGATGGAGGGGGGAATGGAGGGGGGATGGAGGGAGGAATGGAGGGAGGGAATGGAGGGGGGGATGGAGGGGGGAATAGAGGGGGGGGATAGAGGGGGGAGGGAATGGAGGGGGGGATGGAGGGAGGAAGGAGGGAGGGAGGGAGCCCAGCCACACAGCACACAGACACAGGGCAGGCAGACAGACAGAGAGAAAGATATTTCTCCTTAATTTAGAAATATCACCAAATAAGTTGCATGTTCTAAATTAATGTGAACCCTTAAATCCTTTGACCTAGAGAGAGGGAGGGAGGAAGGAGAGAGGGAGGGAGGGAGGGAGAGAGAGGAGGGGGGAGCGAGGGAGCAGGGGGGAAAGGGAGGGGGGAGGGAGGGAGGGAAAGAGGAAGGAAGGCGGGAAGGAGAGAGGGAGGGAGGGAAGGAGGGAAGGAGAGAGGGAGGGAGGGAGAGAGGGGAGAGAAGGAGGGAAGGAGGGAGGAAGAGAGGGGGGAATGGAGGAAGGGGATGGAGGGGGATGGAGGGAGGGAATGGAGGGGGGATGGAGGAAGGAATGGAGGGGGGAGGGAATGGAGGGGGGAATGGAGGGAGGAGGGAATGGAGGGGGGATGGAGGGGGGAATGGAGGGAGGAGGGAATGGAGGGGGGGGTGGAGGGGGAATGGAGGGGGGAATAGAGAGGGGGATGGAGGGGGGGAATAGAGGGGGGAGGGAATGGAGGGGGAATGGAGGCTGAGGGAATGGAGGGGGGGATGGAGGAGGGAATGGAGGGGGGAATGGAGGGGGGAGGGAATAGAGGGGGGGGATGGAGGGAGGAATGGAGGGGGGAGGGAATGGAGGGGGGAAGGGGGAATGGAGGGGGGGATGGAGGGGGGAGGGAATGGAGGGGGGAATGGAGGAGGGAGGGAATGGAGGGGGAGGGAATGGAGGGGGGGGGAAAGGAGGGGGAGGGAAAGGAGGGGGGAATAGAGGGGGGAGGGAATGGAGGGGGGAATGGAGGGGGGGGATGGAGGGGGGGATGGAGGGAGGAATGGAGGGGAGGATGGAGGGGGGAATGGAGGGGGAGGAATGGAGGGGGGATGGAGGGGGAAGGGAATGGAGGGGGGATGGAGGGAGGAATGGAGGGGGGAGGGAATGGAGGGGGGAATGGAGGGAGGAGGGAATGGAGGGGGGATGGAGGGGGGAATGGAGGGAGGAGGAATGGAGGGGGATGGAGGGGGGAATGGAGGGGGGAATAGAGAGGGGGATGGAGGGGGGGAATAGAGGGGGGAGGGAATGGAGGGGGGAGGGAATGGAGGGGGGAGGGAATGGAGGGGGAATGGAGGGGGGATGGAGGGGGAGGAATGGAGGGGGGGATGGAGGAGGGAATGGAGGGGGGAATGGAGGGGGGAGGGAATAGAGGGGGGGATGGAGGGAGGAATGGAGGGGGGAGGGAATGGAGGGGGGAAGGGGGAATGGAGGGGGGGATGGAGGGGGGAGGGAATGGAGGGGGGAATGGAGGAGGGAGGGAATGGAGGGGGAGGGAATGGAGGGGGAGGGAAAGGAGGGGGAGGGAAAGGAGGGGGGAATAGAGGGGGGAGGGAATGGAGGGGGGAATGGAGGGGGGGAATGGAGGGGGGGATGGAGGGAGGAATGGAGGGAGGGAATGGAGGGGGGAATGGAGGGGGAGGGAATGGAGGGGGGGATGGAGGAATGTGGGGTGAGGGAGAAAGATGAGCAGTAAACTTAATTCAGAAATATCACCAAATAAGTTGCATTCTCTAAATTAATGTGTACCCTTAGGGAGGGAGCGAGGGAGGGAGGGAGGAGAGGGAGAGAGGGAGGGAGGGAGCAGAGGGAGGGAGGGAGGGGGGAAGGAGGGAGCAGAGGGAGGGAAGGAGGGAGGGAGGGAGGGGGGGAAAGAAGGAGGGAAGGAGAGAGGGAGGGATGGAAGGAGGGAAGGAGAGAGGGAGGGAGGGAGGGAGGGAGGAATGGAGGGGGGGAATGGAGGGGGGAAATGGAGGGGGGAGGGAATGGAGGGAGGGAATAGAGGGAGGGAATGGAGGGAATGTGGGGTGAGGGAGAAAGATGGGCAGTAAACTTAATTCAGAAATATCACCAATAAGATGCATTAGCCTTTCGCCCCTATACCCAGGTCGGACGACCGATTTGCTCGTCAGGACCGCTACGGACCTCCACCAGAGTTTCCTCTGGCTTCGCCCTGCCCAGGCATAGTTCACCATCTTTCAGGTCCTATCGCACGCGCTCACGCTCCACCTCCCCGACAGAGCAATCCTCTCTGGAACTCCTGGTCCTGAAGGTAGTAGTATTAGTAGTAGTAGTAGTAGTAGACGATCTGGTGTCTTGTAGGGTCCTGGTCCTGAAGAGTCCTGCTCCTGTCCTCTTATAGAGCCAAAGCTAAAGGCCACACCCCCCCCATTTGAATGATTGACAAGACATACTCTGAGCTGATGTACTGTTGAGATTTATTCAACTGTGAATTGGTCTTCGACAGAGATTAGGTGTACTTAGAAACAATTAGAGATGAATTGGGAGGGAGGGAGGGAGGAGAGGGAGAGAGGGAGGGAGGGAAGGAGAGAGGGAAGGAGGGAAGGAGAGAGGGAGGGAGGGAAGGAGAGAGGGAGGGAGGGAGGGGGGAGGAAGGGAGGGAATAAGGGAGGGAGGGAGGGAGGAAGAGAGGGAGGGAGGGAGCCCAACCACACAGCACACAGACACAGGGCAGGCAGACAGACAGAGAGAGAAAGATATTTCTCCTTAATTTAGAAATATCACCGAATAAGTTGCATGTTCTAAATTAATGTGAACCCTTAAAGCCTTTGACCTAGAGAGAGGGAGGGAGGGAAGGAGGGAGGGAGGAATGGAGGGGGGAATGGAGGGGGGATGGAGGGGGGGATGGACGGAGGAATGGAGGGAGGGAGGGAATGGAGGGGGGTGGAGAGGGGGAATGGAGGGGGAAATGGAGGGGGGAATGGAGGGGGGGAATGGAAGGAGGAATGGAGGGAGGGAATGGAGGGGGGAATGGAGGGGGAGGGAATGGAGGGGAAGGGAATTGAGGGGGGATGGAGGGAGGAATGGAGGGGGAATGGAGGGGGGAAATGGAGGGGGGGAGGGAATAGAGGGAGGGAATGGAGGGAATGTGGGGTGAGGGAGAAAGATGGGCAGTAAACTTAATTCAGAAATATCACCAAATAAGTTGCATTTTCTAAATTAATGTGTACCCTTAGGGAGGGAGCGAGGGAGGGAGGGAGGGAGGGAGGGAGCAGAGGGAGGGGATGGAGGGGGGAAGGAGGGAGCAGAGGGAGGGAAGGAGGGAGGGAGGGAGAGAGGGAGGGAGGAGGGGGGGAAGGAGGGAGGGAAGGAGGGAGGAAGGGAGAGGGGGGAGGGAGGGAGGGAAGGAAGGAGGGAAGGAGAGAGGGAGGGAGGGAGGGAGGGAGTGAAGGAGAGAGGGAGGGAGGGAAGGAAGGAAGGAGAGAGGGAGGGAGGGAGGGAGGGAGGAGGAAGGGAGAGAGGGGAGGGAGGAGGGAGGGAGGGACGGAGGGAGGGAAGGAGTCTCGGATGTCGGATGTTGGTATGGGTTATACCAAGTTTTATTTTTATTTTTATTTTTGTTCTATGAATAAGAAAAGGTATACAGTAAGCTCATGATTCATAAGTGGAGTGTTGAGATATGACACCAGCGTATTTGTATGACTATGTGTTACTGTGTACTATTATTTTGTTTACGACTTTGTTTGTCCACAAGTGGGCGGTGTTGCGCTTGCATGCGCGGATTGATTACGTCACTGAGACGCCGTTCATTTTTCTTCATCTCCCCAAACTACCGAATAAACGGAGGCTACATTTTTCCCTCCAGCAGAAGTTCGGTAGTCAGTACCATTCTTTATAACGGTTTAATAATCTACTTCATCTGCGCAGAAATATAGACATAAAGTATTAGGAAGGAAGGAGGGAAGGAGAGAGGGAGGGAGGGAGGGAGGAAGAGAGGGAGGGAGGGAAGGAGGGAGGGAGAGAGGGAGGGAGGGAGGGAGAGGGGGGAAGGAGGGAAGGAGGGAGAAAGGGAGGGAGGGAGGGAAGGATGGAAGGAGAGAGGGAAGGAGGGAAGGAGAGAGGGAGGGAGGGGGGAGGAAGGGAGGGAATAAGGGAGGGAGGGAGGGAGGGAGCCCAACCACACAGCACACAGACACAGGGCAGGCAGACAGACAGAGAGAAAGATATTTCTCCTTAATTTAGAAATATCACCAAATAAGCTGCATGTTCTAAATTAATGTGAACCCTTAAATCCTTTGACCCAGAGAGAGGGAGGGAGGGAAGGAGAGAGGGAGGGAGGGAGGGAGGGAGGGAGAGAGAGGAGGGGGGAGCGAGGGAGCAGGGGGGAAAGGGAGGGAAAGAGGGAAGGAGAGAGGGAGGGAGGGAAGGAGGGAAGGAGAGAGGGAGGAAGGGAGGGAGAGAGGGGAGGGAAGGAGGGAGGGAGGGAGGGGAGGGGGGAATGGAGGGGGGATGGAGGGAGGAATGGAGGGGGGGAATGGAGGGGGGGATGGAGGGAGGAATGGAGGGAGGGAATGGAGGGGGGAATAGAGGGGGGGAATGGAGGGGGGAGGGAATGGAGGGGGGGAATGGAGGGGGGGATGGAGGGAGGAATGGAGGGAGGGAATGGAGGGGGGAATGGAGGGGGGGATGGAGGGGGAAGGGAATTGAGGGGGGGATGGAGGGAGGAATGGAGGGGGGGAATGGAGGGGGAAATGGAGGGAATGTGGGGTGAGGGAGAAAGATGAGCAGTAAACTTAATTCAGAAATATCACCAAATAAGTTGCATTTTCTAAATCAATGTGTACCCTTAGGGAGGGAAGGAGGGAGCGAGGGAGGGAGGAGAGGGAGAGAGGGAGGGAGGGAGGGAGGGAGCGAGGGAGGGAGCAGAGGGAGGGAGGGAGGGAGAGAGGGAGGGAGGGAGGGGGGAAGGAAGGAGGGAAGGAGAGAAGGAGGGAGGGAAGGAGGGAAGGAGAGAGGGAGGGAGGGAGGGAGGAAGGGAGAAAGGGGAGGGGGGAGGGAGGGAGGGAAGGAAGGAGGGAAGGAGAGAGGGAGGGAGGGAAGGAGGGAAGGAGAGAGGGAGGGAGGAAGGGAGAGAGGGGAGGGGGGAGGGAGGGAGGGAAGGAAGGAGGGAAGGAGAGAGGGAGGGAAGGAGGGATGGAGGGAGGGAGTGAAGGAGAGAGGGAGGGAGGGAGGGAAGGAAGGAAGGAGGGAAGGAGAGAGGGAGGGAGGGAGGGAGGGAAGGAAGGAAGGAGGGAAGGAGAGAGGGAGGGAGGGAGGGAGAGAGGGGAGGGAGGTGGGAGGGAGGGACGGAGGGAGGGAAGGAAGGAGGGAAGGAGAGAGGGAGGGAGGGAGGGAGGAAGAGAGGGAGGGAGGGAGGGAGGGAGCCCAACCACACAGCACACAGACACAGGGCAGGCAGACAGAGAGAGAAAGAGATATTTCTCCTTAATTTAGAAATATCACCAAATAAGCTGCATTTTCTAAATAAATGTGAACCCTTGAAACCTTTGACCTAGGCCTGTCGAGGTCAGAGCAGGTCAAGCCCAACCACACAGCACACAGACACAGGGCAGGCAGGCAGGCAGACAGACAGGAACAGAGCCAGCCTGTAGGTGTTAGGAGGGTGGGGGAGAGGGGTAGGTACTTACAAAGGATTAGCGATGAATGGGTCTTCCACAGACAATAGGTGTACTTGGAAAGATTAGAACATGAATTGGCCTGTTGACCGTTGGTGACCTTTGGGCTAGTTTGAATGGCTTGAGGGAGTGGATGAATTGACCTATCAGCTCAGAAGCCTCTGAGGGGTTGGGTGGGGCTTTTCTCTCTGTAAAAGTTGAATTCACCACACCTTCCACATTCAGTCTTCATTAGGAGAGGAGAGAGAGGAGTTTGGCTAGAGGAACTACCAGGATTTCGTCCAGAGGAGACACAGAGCACATGAGAAGCTGAAAAGAGCCATTTTTCAATGCGACCAGTTTGATGGGAAAAGATGGCTTCTAAAACGTAAGTCATATCCTTCCCCCTCCCTCCCTCCTTTTCCCCCTGGTATTTCAAAATACGAAGTCAGACAGTGTTAATTCACTCATTTTAACCTTATTGAAAATTGAAAATAACATTAAGGCCTGAGCCTGACTTCATATTTTGGTTTTTTTAAATTTTCCCATTGACACTGCATTGAAATAAGCTTAGTGTGGGAGGATTTTTGTCATTTTGGCTGGTTCACACAGGAAATATCCTTTAAACTTCAAAGGGGAATTTCAGTTTTTAAAGGGCCAGCCCACCCGTGATAAAATCTGATTATCTAAATAGGTTTTATGATAGATATCCCTATAGCCAGGTTTTAAAATAAAGGAAATATCTTTTAATCCCTCTTCAAACCTATTTTAACCGGTATCAATTTTCTTTTTTTCCAATTAGCAATGAGAATCGTCACCACCTCCTGTGTCCTGTGTGTAAGAAAACACAGCACACAGACACAGGGCAGGCAGGCAGGCAGACAGACAGGAACAGAGCCAGCCTGTAGGTGTTAGGAGGGTGGGGGAGAGGGGTAGGTACTTACAAAGGATTAGCGATGAATGGGTCTTCCACAGACAATAGGTGTACTTGGAAAGATTAGAACATGAATTGGCCTGTTGACCTTTGGTGACCTTTGGGCTAGTTTGAATGGCTGAGGGAGTGGATGAATTGACCTATCAGCTCAGAAGCCTCTGAGGGGTTGGGTGGGGCTTTTCTCTCTGTAAAAGTTGAATTCACCACACCTTCCACATTCAGTCTTCATTAGGAGAGGAGAAAGAGGAGTTTGGCTAGAGGAACTACCAGGATTTCGTCCAGAGGAGACACAGAGCACATGAGAAGCTGAAAAGAGCCATTTTTCAATGCGACCAGTTTGATGGGAAAAGATGGCTTCTAAAACGTAAGTCATATCCTTCCCCCTCCCTCCCTCCTTTTCCCCCTGGTATTTCAAAATACGAAGTCAGACAGTGTTAATTCACTCATTTTAACCTTATTGAAAATTGAAAATAACATTAAGGCCTGAGCCTGACTTCATATTTTGGTTTTTTTAAATTTTCCCATTGACATTGCATTGAAATAAGCTTAGTGTGGGAGGATTTTTGTCATTTTGGCTGGTTCACACAGGAAATATCCTTTAAACTTCAAAGGGGAATTTCAGTTTTTAAAGGGCCAGCCCACCCGTGATAAAATCTGATTATCTAAATAGGTTTTATGATAGATATCCCTATAGCCAGGTTTTAAAATAAAGGAAATATCTTTTAATCCCTCTTCAAACCTATTTTAACCGGTATCAATTTTCTTTTTTTCCAATTAGCAATGAGAATCGTCACTACCTCCTGTGTCCTGTGTGTAAGAAAACACAGCCAACCCTCATCACACATTTAAAGCGTGTTTGTATGAAGAATGCGACGGCAGAGGAGATTTCTACAGCTGTTGACAACGAGAAGAAAAATACCCATTCCCTCCTTAAAGATGGCAGAACCTTTGCGTACGACCTCTTAAAGGGTATCATCGATTCAACACAGCCATTACAAAGGTCAGTCAATCCATTTCTTTTTCTTTGTGTGTATTTTTGTGTTTGTGTGTGCGTCCCCTGTGTGTGTGTCTATGGATGCACGTTTGTGTGTAACGGTGAGGTAAATAGGACCATAAATTACAACCCCATTTCCGAAATAGTTGGGACGCTGTGTAAAACTTGAATAAAACAGAATGTGATCATTTGCAAAATCCTTTTTGACCTATATTCAACTGAATACAGTTCAGAGACAGTTCTGTGCGTCTTCTAGATATGCAAACTCTGGAGAATTTAATTGGATTTGTCTTTTTGACTCACATTGATGTGGTTGAGGCTGCTCCTTGTATCCAGTCTGTACTGCAGTAGCCTCTCCAAGGTGCTGATGTCCAGGAAGGCGCTGACCTCCAGGTGCTGCAGACACACACAGACCTTAACCAGGTCCAGCAGCTCCTCACCCACCATCTCATAGTGGTGGATCAGGTCCAGGCTTAGACGCTGCACACAGCCAGCACATAGGATCATTGTACAGAAAGTGTACATGTGGCCTAACATGCAAAGTAGCTGCAGACTCAAACACAAGTTTGAGTCATCAGGTGTTCAGGAGGGCTTAGTAGCACTTGTTTCATGACTTGTCTCAAGACATCTACTCTTATCTCAAGTCAAGTTTCTCGTTTTGATATTTACTTTCCCATTTAGTGAAAATTCCTGATGTCGCGTCTTATAATCATGAAACAAGTACACTTCCTTGAAAACTAATATTGTCTGCCAGTGTGGCGAGAAAATTTTAGCAGCAATATCTTGAAATAACCGTTACGAGAATTAAAATCAAGTACATTTATAAGCTCTTTATCATAAAACAATAACAAATATCAAAATATTCTTGTCTTACTATATAAATACTAAATACCATAGTGTGTTTTAGTGTAGAAAGTGTTACTAAAGTGTTCCTAGGACACATTACTATAGAAATGCTGTACTACATGGCTATAGTGTTCACATATTATCGAGAAAACACTATAGCACTTTCTAGTTTCTATGGTTTTTCTATAGTCCATTTTAATATGTAGTACAGGCAAGACAGTTAAGTTTTTTCTTTTTCTGTCCCCCCCCCCCCTTTTCTTCCCAATTGTACCCGTCCAATTACCCCACTCTTCCAAGCCATCCTGGTCGCTGCTCCACCCCCTCTGCTAATCCGAGGAGGGCTGCAGACTACCACATATCTCCTCCCATACATGTGGAGTCGCCAGCCACTTTTCACCTGACAGTGACGAGTTTCCCCAGGGGGACGTAGCGCGTGGGAGGATCATGCTATTCCCCCCAGTTCCCCCTCCCCCCTGAACAGGTGCTCCTGAACAGGCGCTAATGCAGCGACCAGGACACATACCCACACCCAGCTTCCCACCCGCAGACACTGCAATTGTGACTGTAGGGATACTCGACCAAGCCGGAGGTAAAACGAGGATTCGAACTGGCAAGCCCCATGTTGGTAGGCAACATAACAGACCCACTACCCAGACGCCCCCACAGTTAAGTTTTAAAAATATTGCCACTAAATAACCCGCTCACATCAGTAATAACTGATGCCCCCTCCGTGGACTCAGGTCGGCCTACTGACCCGCAGGCTGTGTCTGTACCGAGGCAGCATATCAGACAAAACAGGCTTGGTGCTCTGGGTGCTGTAAAGGGGGTAGTGGGCTGTCATGCAGTACTCTGTGAGGGGTATCTCTGGCAGTAGTATCCTTGCCAGTTGGCTTGTGTTGAACACTTGCAGAACACTGATTTTTTTTTTTTATAAATTTATTTTTGATTTTTCCCTTTTTTCTCCCAATTTAGTGGCCAATCGATCCCTATTTTAATTCAAACACCCACCCTCGTACTGCATGCGTTCGCCAACTGCATCTGTCCGAGGGCCGGCAGTCTGGAAGGAGAGCGCCTCCCCACTTTGGTGACAAGGCGACTCCAGGCCGAAGCACTGTTTTTTCCGACACACACAGAGACGCATTGACGTGACGAACACAAGCCGACTCCGCCCCCTCCTCCCGAAGACAGCGTTGCCAATGATCGCTGCTTCGTCGAGTCCGGCCATAGTCGGATCTGACGAGACCGGGGCGCGAACCCCAGTCCCCAGTGGGCAACTGCATCGACACCAAGCCGATGCTTAGACCGCTACACCACCACGGACCGACAGAACACTGATTTTGACGTGCAGCTCTGGGCAGCTTGATGCAAAACCTGACAATGAACAACCACTCACCACCTCAACAAGACAGAAGATGGACACAGAGGGTAAACATCAGAAGGTATGGAAAGTGCATTTGTCAAAACAGCAACACTTCACAGATTTTTCTCAACGAATAATTAGCTTATACATCTGGACCATGCAGTCAGATTACATAATACTAACTAGTCTCTTTACCACGACTAGAGACACTCTCCATAATACGCTGTTCACAGACACATTTCTATTTAACAGGAAACAGGACTGAAATGTGATGATGATGATGTGGTAATGCTTGTCTTGGACAGCTATTCTACCGATTCCACAATCAATACGACCGCACACGTGTTCCCATATAGTGTGATGTAGTTAGTAATACATCAGACTGTCTGTGTGTATATCAGCCCCATGTGGTGGCCTGCTGCCCAATGACTGCCCAATGACCCTGAGAGCAGGATAAGCGGTCCAGATAATGGATGGATGGATGGATGGATGGATGGAACTACACCCAGTACCACTGTACTTCAACAAACAGTGCTGTGCGACTGACTATACATGCAACTTGCCATGGCCAACATATATCACCACAGAAAGGAACATGAATATTAATATTGGTCAGACCTGAACAAGCAGTATGGTATTTATACAGGTTATTTTGTTGAATATCAACTCATAACGAACTCAACGAACTTATAAGCTACAGAAAAAAACTAATAATGTAACTAATACATTACAGGTAGCCCACAACAATTTCATAAACTTTTGAACCCATGCATCAGTAATGTAGAATCGATGATAGCTGCTTTTGTGGGTTATGATTACATTGGCAGTCTTAACAGTGAACAAAAAACCCTAAAGAAACTGATCATGTTGTCCCTGTTTCAGGCTGTTTTTTAGCAATTTAGCTCACCAGATTAATCCGAGCTAATTATTTTTTAACGCACTCATTTTATCAGATTAATCACATGAGTTAATGCATTAACTTTTACAGCCCTAATACTAACTGTAACTTATTTTTTCAGGCTTATCGAGGAGCTTCAGAAACGTCAAATGAATGTTGTGAACATTCCAGAAGAGGATTCTCCTATACTTCCTTGTGCAAGCCAAACCGTGGTGGATGCTGCGATCAGCCAAGAACAGACAGACAGTGATCAGACAACGGACAGTGATCAGACAAGCGATCAAGACCAGAGTTCAGACTCTAGCACCAAAGCAAATCCAAAGTAAGAACCTATTCATCTCTCTCTCTCTCTCTCTCTCTCTCTCTCTCTCTCTCAAGCCCACCCACCCACCCACACACACACAGAGACACCCACCTACCCACACCCACCCCCCACACACAAACAGACACACACCTATTGCTGCCATACCTTGCATATATCTGCCCATTGAATGTATATTCATGCCGCTTGTTCTCTTTCCTTGCATATTCTACAAATCTGTATATTTACTACAAAGGTTATTTGTATATCTAAGGTCGAATAAGTGATGGAATGATAATGATTCTAACTGGTTGATTTTTTTCTGTCTTTTAGAGAAGCGACAGGCTGGAAAAACCCAACACGTGCTAACATGGCAAAGATGGGGTTGTACCAAAAGCATGATCTGGACCATCCCTTGCTGAAAGAATTCATGGACTACCTGAAAACTGAGCTCTCCTTTGAAAACTGCAAACAAGAGGTAATGTCATAATGTCATAACGTCCAGTAGTTTTTCGTCAGCCTGCTCACAAACCAAGCAACTTACACACAGCATTGATTTGTATGCAACTGAAAGAAGTTATATTGGGAAAGAGTGTTATGGAAAGACTACTGGACATATATAGACAAAAACTGAAAACTGAGTTTAATTAATGAAATAAATGAACTTTTAAACCATATTCTAAATGTTGTGGAATGGGTCTGTATATACTGTACATGTTGTTACAGAGATCCTTTTGGGGTAAGAATTCATTTGAAATTAACTTGTACCAAGGCTGGAGTGGGCCTTTAGTTTGACAGCACTTTTAATCCTGTTAATGTTCCTCTTTGATCTTCAGGTTGAAAACGTGGCAAGGATGCTCTACTTTTTTGATGCGAGCCAACCATCGTTGGAATTTGTTCGAGATAGGCTGAAGACGAACAACTATTTCCGCCTGCTAAAAGAAGCCGGACAGACACACCAAACAAGAAATAACTATGTCAAGGCTATGAAAAGATTTATTGATTATCACACAGTCAATACAAATCTTTATAAAACCGACCCAGAACTCCATCAACAAGCTAAGCTGTATGTGGAGTTTCTACAGAAAAAAATGAAAGAATTCGCCAAAGGAATTGGCATTGAAAGGGTTTCCATCAGGTGAGATTAATAGCTTCATTCTTATATCTTCATATAAATATCTTCCTCTTCATTTTTTTCTCTAAAGGTGTTGGTAGTAAACGGGTTGCAATAAGGTGAGATAACATATGCTTAAAGGATATTTGCTGTACTTTACAACCTGGGCCCTGTTCTCATCTCCTGACATCTAAATGAGTGGTGACATTTTAAGTTTTTAAAATTGCTCCTGTCGGGAGTTATGGACCAGCCAAAATGACGTTCTTCCCAAACTAAGCTTATTTCAATGCAATGTCAATGGGAACACTTTGAAATTTCAAAATACAAAGTCAGACGGTGTTGCATCACTCATTTTAACCCCATTAAAATGTGAAAAAAAAACATTTAGCCCTGCACCTGACTTCATATTTTGACATTTCAAAGTGTTCCCATTGACATTGCATTGAAACAAGCTTTTTGTGGAAAAAAACTTTGCAATATTGGCTGGTCCATAACTCCCGACTGGAGCAATTTTAAAAATTAAAATGGTCACCATTTATTTAGATGTCAGGAGATGAGAACACAGGGCCCAGGTTGTAAAATACAGGAAATATCCTTTAAAAACAAAAATGAACAAAAAATGTATGTATGCAAACAATTTCAATAATATCTTTTGTGTTTTGTTTTTTGTTAGGTCCGGATATATACGTGATGGGTTAAGAACACCGGAGGACTGCTGGCGTGTCTTAGAGGTCGCTAAACCCGACTTCCTCGTGACAGTTGGGAAAGTGATTGCTGCAAAAGGGTATACAGACGATCTCTCGCAGAGTGAATGCACAACTGTGCAAAGGTACCTAATCGCCCTGATCATACTGAAGCATCTGCAAAGGCCTGGGGTGGTTACAGGAATGACGGTGAGATGATTAATGATTATTAATGTAAAATAAACAAGAAATGTAATATTGTAAAATAAACTATATTTTCAGACACAACTAATGCAATCTCTCCTGGATCCATCCACAGGTCGGCGAATGGCATAAGCGGGTTAAGAAAGGCTCCGGTGGTACCGTGGTTCTCGTCAAGAAGCACAAGACGGCAGCCCAACAGCCAGCAGCCTTTGTCTTGGATCAAGAGCAAGAAGCCTGGTTTGAAGCCTACTACGAGTGTGTCAGAGAACACATGAAGCAAGGTTGCAGAGGAGATGGCCAGAAGGCACCTAAACGGCGAAAGATGGAACAGAGGGCAACTGATGGTGAGAAAGTGGTCGAAAATGCTGAGGAACCGTTCTTCCTGAATCTGGCTGGCTCGCGAATCAAGAATCCCTCCCTGCATCTCAGTCGGCTGCATACCAAGTAAGTCCTGTGTTAACTATTAAAAGCTAGATCCAAACAGACTTGGTTTTTTAAAAACATTTCTGAGGTGAGCCTTTTCCTCCCTTAATGTTTATAAAATGATCATAACATTGTTCCTTTTTTCTTGTCATTATTAGATACAAACTCCCAGATGTGAACAGCGATGAGGTTCGGAAAGTCTTCGAGACAGCAACAGTCTCTGAGTGTTTTGAAGCAGGGGACAAAAAACTCTTCAGCAACTACCTGAGTCATACTGTGGCAACTGCAGAGGGTCATTATCAGATGAAACAGATATCTGATTTGATCAAGGCCACAGAACTCATCAAGCGTCTTGGATCAAGGTAAGCACATCAGCATTGAATGACAACATGTTTCTTAGACAATGGACCCTGTCTGCATATCCGTATTGAAAATTGATGTAATATTCTCTTTTTTTCAGTGAAAGACCTTCTGACAGACCCTCCACGTCCAGCGAGGTACCCTCACCCTCTGAGGAACAGAGTGAAGACAGCAGTGGCTCAACAGCGACACTCAAACCATCGGCAAATAAAAAGATGACAGACCAGATTCTGTTTGA